>NW_027142158.1:307500-312500 GCF_036365525.1 Heterodontus francisci | reverse complement strand
CATCTCTCTCTCTATCTCTCCCACAGCCCATCTCTGTATCTTTCTCTCGTTCTCTCTCCCTCACCCCATCACTTTCTCTATCACTCTCTCTCTCTCCCTCAGCCCATCCGTCACTCTCTCCCTCAGCCCATCCGTCTCTCTCTCCCTCAGCCCATCCGTCTCTCTCTCCCTCAGCCCATCCGTCTCTCTCTCCCTCAGCCCATCTCTCTCTCTCCCTCACCCCATCTCTCTCTCCCTCACCCCATCCGTCTCTCTCTCCCTCTTCCTCACTCTCCTCTCAGTCTCTCTCTATCCGATCTCGCTCCATCCGTCTCTCTCTCCCTCAGCCCATCTCTCTCTCTCCCTCACCCCATCTCTCTCTCCCTCACCCCATCCGTCTCTCTCTCCCTCAGCCCATCCCTCTCTCTCTCCCTCAGCCCATCCCTCTCTCTCTCTCTTTCTCCCTCACCCCATCCGTCTCTGTCTCCCTCAGCCCATCCATCTCTCTCTCTATCAGCCCATCCGTCTCTCTCTCTCTCTCTCTCTCTCTCCCTCAGCCCATCCGTCTCTCTCTCCCTCAGCCCATCCGTCTCTCTCTCCCTCAGCCCATCCGTCTCTCTCTCCCTCAGCCCATCCGTCTCTCTCCCCCTCAGCCCATCCGTCTCTCTCCCCCTCACCCCATCCGTCTCTCTCTCTCTCTCTCTCGATCCCTCTCTCTCCCTCAGCCCATCTCTCTCTATCTCTCCCTCAGCCCATCTCCGTATCTTTCTCTCGCTCTCTCTCCCTCACCCCATCTCTCTCTCTGTCTCTCTATCTCTCTCTCTCCCACACCCCATCCGTCTCTCTCTCCCTCAGCCCATCTCTCTCTCTCTCCCTCTCTCTCCCTCACCTCATCTCTCCCTCTATCTCTCTCTCTCTCTCTCTTTCTCCCTCAGCCCATCCGTCTCTCTCTCCCTCACCCCATCTCTCTCTCCATCACTCTCTCTCTCTCTCTCCCTCAGCCCATCTCTGTATCTTTCTCTCGTTCTCTCTCCCTCACCCCATCTCTTTCTCTATCACCCCATCCGTCTCTCTCTCCCTCAGCCCATCCCTCTCTCTCTCCCTCAGCCCATCCGTCTCTCTCCCCCTCACCCCATCCGTCTCTCTCTCTCTCTCTCTCTCGATCCCTCTCTCTCCCTCACCCCATCCGTCTCTCTCTCCCTCAGCCCATCCGTCTCTCTCCCCCTCAGCCCATCCGTCTCTCTCCCCCTCACCCCATCCGTCTCTCGCTCTCTCTCTCTCGATCCCTCTCTCTCCCTCAGCCCATCTCTCTCTATCTCTCCCTCAGCCCATCTCCGTATCTTTCTCTCGCTCTCTCTCCCTCACCCCATCTCTCTCTCTGTCTCTCTATCTCTCTCTCTCCCACACCCCATCCGTCTCTCTCTCCCTCAGCCCATCTCTCTCTCTCTCCCTCTCTCTCCCTCACCTCATCTCTCCCTCTATCTCTCTCTCTCTCTCTCTTTCTCCCTCAGCCCATCCGTCTCTCTCTCCCTCACCCCATCTCTCTCTCCATCACTCTCTCTCTCTCTCTCCCTCAGCCCATCCGTCTCTCGCTCTCCCTCAGCCCATCTCCATATCTTTCTCTCGCTCTCTCTCCCTCGCCCCATCTCTCTCTTTGTCTCTCTATCTCTCTCTCTCCCTCTCTCTCCCTCACCCCATCCGTCTCTCTCTCCCTCAGCCAATCCGTCTCTCTCTCCCTCAGCCAATCCGTCTCTCTCTCCCTCTCTCTCTCCCTCTCTCTCACTCAGCCCATCTCTCTCTCTCTCTCCCTCAGCCCATCTCTCTCTCTCTCTCTCTCTCTCTCTCTTTCTCCCTCACCCCATCCGTGTCTCTCTCTTTCTCAGCCCATCCGTCTCTCTCTCCCTCACCCCATCTCTCTCTCTATCTCTCTCTCTCTCTCCCTCACCCCAGCCGTCACTCTCTCCCTCACCCCATCTCTCTCTCTCTCTTTCGCTCTCTCTCTTTCTCCCTCAGCCCATCCGTCTCTCTCTCCCTCAGCCCATCCGTCTCTCTCTCCCCCAGCCCATCCGTCTCTCTCTCTCTCCCTCAGCCCATCCGTCTCTCTCTCTCTCCCTCAGCCCATCTCTCTCTCTCTCTCTCTCTCTCAGCCCATCTCTGTACCTTTCTCTCGCTCCCTCACCCCATCTCTTTCTCTATCACTCTCTCGCTCTCTCTCCCTCTCTCTCTCTCTGCCTCAGCCCATCTCTCTCTCTGTCTCTCTATCTCTCTCCCTCAGCCCATCCGTCTCTCTCTCCCTCAGCCCATCCGTCTCTCTCTCCCTCAGCCCATCCGTCTCTCTCTATCTCTCTCTCTCTCTCTCTCCCTCACCCCACCCGTCTCTCTCTCCCTCAGCCCATCTCTCTCTCTCTCTCTCTCTCTCTCTCCCTCACCCCATCCGTCTCTCTCTCCCTCAGCCCATCTGTCTCTCTCGATCTCTCTCTCTCTGCCTCCCTCTCTCTCCCTCACCCCATCCGTCTCTCTCTCTCTCTCTCTTTCTCTCTCTCCCTCAGCCCATCCGTCTCTCTCTCCCTCAGCCCATCCGTCTCTCTCTCCCTCAGCCCATCCGTCTCTCTCTCCCTCAGCCCATCCGTCTCTCTCTCGCTCAGCCCATCCGTCTCTCTCTCCCTCACCCCATCTCTCTCTCCATCACTCTCTCTCTCTCTCTCCCTCAGCCCATCTCCATATTTTTCTCTCGCTCTCTCTCACTCGCCCCATCTCTCTCTCTGTCTCTCTATCTCTCTCTCTCCCTCACCCCATCCGTCTCTCTCTCCGTCAGCCAATCCGTCTCTCTCTCCCTCACCCCATCTCTCTCTCTCTCTCTCCCTCTCTCTCTCTCTCTCTCTCCCCCTCTCCCCCTCTCTCTCTCCCTCACCCCATCCGTCTCTCTCTCCCTCAGCCCATCCGTCTCTCTCTCTCTCTCTCTCTCTCTTTCTCCCTCACCCCATCCGTGTCTCTCTCTTTCTCAGCCCATCCGTCTCTCTCTCCCTCGCCCCATCTCTCTCTCTCTCTCTCACTCTCTTTCTCCCTCAGCCCATCCGTCTCTCTCTCCCTCAGCCCATCCGTCTCTCTCTCCCTCACCCCATCTCTCTCCCTCAGCCCATCTCTCTCTCTATCTCTCCCTCAGCCCATCTCTGTATCTTTCTCTCGCTCTCTCTCCCTCACCCCATCTCTCTCTCTCTCACTCTCTCTCTCCCTCAGCCCATCCGTCTCTCTCTCCCTCAGCCCATCCGTCTCTCTCTCCCTCAGCCCATCCGTCTCTCTCCCCCTCAGCCCATCCGTCTCTCTCTATCTCTCTCTCTCTCTCTCTCTATCTCTCTCTCTCTCCCTCAGCCCGTCTCTCTCCCTCAGCCCGTCTCTCTCTCTCTCTCTATCTCTCCCTCAGCCCATCTCCGTATCTTTCTCTCGCTCTCTCTCCCTCTCCCCATCTCTCTCTCTGTCTCTCTATCTCTCTCTCTCCCTCTCTCTCCCTCACCCCATCCGTCTCTCTCTCCCTCAGCCCATCCGTCTCTCTCTCCCTCAGCCCATCCGTCTCTCTCTATCACTCTCTCTCTCTCTGTCTCCCTCTCTCTCCCACACCCCATCCGTCTCTCTCTCCCTCAGCCCGTATCTCTCTCTGTCTCTCTATCTCTCTCTCTCCCTCTCTCTCCCTCAGCCCATCCGTCTCTCTCTCCCTCAGCCCATCCGTCTCTCTCTCCCTCAGCCCATCCGTCTCTCTCTATCACTCTCTCTCTCTCTGTCTCCCTCTCTCTCCCACACCCCATCCGTCTCTCTCTCCCTCAGCCCGTATCTCTCTCTCTCTCTCTCTCTCTATTTCTCCCTCAGCCCATCTCTGTATCTTTCTCTCGCTCTCTCTCCCTCACCCCATCTCTCTCGCTATCACTCTCTCTCTCTCTCTCCCTCTCTCTCCCTCAGCCCATCCGTCTCTCTCTCTCCCTCAGCCCATCTCTCTCTCTCTCTCTCTCTCTCCCTCAGCCCATCCGTCTCTCTCTCCCTCAGCCCATCTCTCTCTCTCCCTCACCCCATCCGTCTCTCTCTCCCTCACCCCATCCGGCTCTCTCTCCCTCAGCCCATCCCTCTCTCTCTCCCTCAGCCCATCCCTCTCTCTCTCTCTCTTTCTCCCTCACCCCATCCGTCTCTCTCTCCCTCAGCCCATCCGTCTCTCTCTCCCTCAGCCCATCTCTCTCTCTATCTCCGTCTCTCTCCCCCTCAGCCCATCCGTCTCTCTCTCTCTCTCTCTCGATCCCTCTCTCTCCCTCAGCCCATCTCTCTCTATCTCTCCCTCAGCCCATCTCCGTATCTTTCTCTCGCTCTCTCTCCCTCACCCCATCTCTCTCTCTCTGTCTCTCTATCTCTCTCACTCCCTCAGCCCATCCGTCTCTCGCTCTCCCTCAGCCCATCTCCATATCTTTCTCTCGCTCTCTCTCACTCGCCCCATCTCTCTCTCTACTCTCTATCTCTCTCTCTCCCTCTCTCTCCCTCACCCCATCCGTCTCTCTCTCCCTCAGCCAATCCGTCTCTCTCTCCCTCAGCCAATCCGTCTCTCTCTCCCTCTCTCTCTCCCTCTCTCTCCCTCAGCCCATCTCTCTCTCTCTCTCCCTCAGCCCATCTCTCTCTCTCTCTCTCTCTCTCTCTCTCTTTCTCCCTCACCCCATCCGTGTCTCTCTCTTTCTCAACCCATCCGTCTCTCTCTCCCTCACCCCATCTCTCTCTCTATCTCTCTCTCTGTCTCTCTCTCTCCCTCACCCCATCCGTCACTCTCTCCCTCACCCCATCTCTCTCTCTCTCTTTCGCTCTCTCTCTTTCTCCCTCAGCCCATCCGTCTCTCTCTCCCTCAGCCCATCCGTCTCTCTCTCCCTCAGCCCATCCGTCTCTCTCTCTCTCCCTCAGCCCATCCGTCTCTCTCTCTCTCCCTCAGCCCATCTCTCTCTCTCTCAGCCCATCTCTGTACCTTTCTCTCGCTCCCTCACCCCATCTCATTCTCT
>NW_027142158.1:295000-297500 GCF_036365525.1 Heterodontus francisci | reverse complement strand
CTCTCTCTCTCTCTCTTTCTCCCTCAGCCCATCCGTCTCTCTCTCCCTCACCCCATCTCTCTCTCCATCACTCTCTCTCTCTCTCTCCCTCAGCCCATCCGTCTCTCGCTCTCCCTCAGCCCATCTCTCTCTCTCTCTCTCTCTCCCTCAGCCCATCTCCGAGAGAAAGATATGGAGATGGGCTGAGGGAGAGAGAGAGAGAGAGAGAGAGAGATGGGCTGAGGGAGAGCGAGAGACGGATGGGCTGAGGGAGAGAGAGACGGATGGGCTGAGGGAGAAAGAGAAAGAGAGAGAGAGGGAGAGAGAGAGGGAGAGATGGGGTGAGGGAGAGAGAGACGGATTGGCTGAGGGAGAGAGAGACGGATTGGCTGAGGGAGAGAGAGACGGATTGGCTGAGGGAGAGAGAGACGGATGGGGTGAGGGAGAGAGAGAGATAGAGAGACAGAGAGAGAGATGGGGCGAGGGAGAGAGAGCGAGAGAAAGATATGCTCTCTCTCCCTCGCCCCATCTCTCTCTCGCTCTCACTCTCTCTTTCTCCCTCACCCCATCCGTCTCTCTCTCCCTCAGCCAATCCGTCTCTCTCTCCCTCAGCCAATCCGTCTCTCTCTCCCTCTCCCCATCTCTCCCTCTCTCTCTCCCTCTCTCTCTCTCTCTCCCTCTCTCTCTCTCTCTCTTTCCTCCCTCAGCCCATCCGTCTCTCTCTCCCTCACCCCATCTCTCTCTCTCTATCTCTCTCTCTCTCTCTCTCTCTCCCTCACCCCATCCGTCTCTCTCTCCCTCACCCCATCTCTCTCTCTCTCTCTCTTTCTCCCTCAGCCCATCCGTCTCTCTCTCCCTCAGCCCATCCGTCTCTCTCTCCCTCACCCCATCTCTCTCTCTCTCTCTCCCTCTCTCTCCCTCAGCCCATCTCTCTCTCTATCTCTCCCTCAGCCCATCTCTGTATCTTTCTCTCGCTCTCTCTCCCTCACCCCATCTCTTTCTCTATCACTCTCTCTCTCTCTCTCTCTCTCTCTCCCTCAGCCCATCTCTCTCTCTCTCTGCCTCAGCCCATCTCCGTATCTTTCTCTCTCTCTCTCTCCCTCTCTCTCCCTCTCTCTCCCTCAGCCCATCTCTCTCTATCTCTCTCCCTCAGCCCATCCGTCTCTCTCTCCCTCAGCCCATCCGTCTCGCTCTCCCTCAGCCCATCCGTCTCGCTCTCCCTCAGCCCATCCGTCTCTCTCTCCCTCAGCCCATCTCTCTCTCTCTCTCTCTCTCTCTTTCTCCCTCACCCCATCCGTCTCTCTCTCCCTCAGCCCATCCGTCTCTCTCTCCCTCAGCCCATCCGTCTCTCTATCTCTCCCTCACCCCATCCGTCTCTCTCTCTCTCTCTCTCTCTCTCTCCCTCAGCCCATCCGTCCCTCTCTCCCTCAGCCCATCCGTCCCTCTCTCCCTCAGCCCATCCGTCCCTCTCTCCCTCAGCCCATCCGTCCCTCTGTCCCTCAGCCCATCCGTCCCTCTCTCCCTCAGCCCATCCGTCCCTCTCTCCCTCAGCCCATCCGTCCCTCTCCCCCCTCAGCCCATCCATCCCTCTCCCCCTCAGCCCATCCATCCCTCTCTATCTCTCTCTCTCTCTATCTCTCTCTCTCTCGATCCCTCTCGCTCCCTCAGCCCATCTCTCTCTCTCTCTCTCTCTATCTCTCCCTCAGCCCATCTCCGTATCTTTCTCTCGCTCTCTCTCCCTCACACCATCTCTCTCTCTGTCTCTCTATCTCTCTCTCTCCCTCTCTCTCCCTCACCACATCCGTCTCTCTCTCCCTCAGCCCATCCGTCTCTCTCTCCCTCAGCCCATCTCTCTCTCTGTCTCTCTCTCTCTCTGTCTCCCTCTCTCTCTGTCTCCCTCTCTCTCCCACACCCCATCCGTCTCTCTCTCCCTCAGCCCGTATCTCTCTCTCTCTCTCTCTCCCTCAGCCCATCTCTGTATCTTTCTCTCGCTCTCTCTCCCTCACCCCATCTCTCCCTCTCTCTCCCTCTCTCTCCCTCTCTCTCCCTCTCTCTCCCTCTCTCTCCCTCTCTCTCCCTCTCTCTCCCTCTCTCTCCCTCTCTCAGCCCATCCGTCTCTCTCTCTCCCTCTCTCTCCCTCAGCCCATCTCCGTATCTTTCTCTCGCTCTCTCTCCCTCACCCCCATCTCTCTCTCTGTCTCTCTATCTCTCTCTCTCCCTCTCGCTCACTCACCCCATCCGTCTCTCTCTCCCTCATCCCATCTCTCTCTCTATCTCACTCTCTCCCTCAGCCCATCTCCGTATCTTTCTCTCGCTTTCTCTCCCTCACCCCATCTCTCTCTCTGTCTCTCTATCTCTCTCTCTCCCTCTCTCTCTCTCTCGCTCCCTCACCCCATCCGTCTCTCTCTCCCTCAGCCCATCCGTCTCTCTCTCCCTCACCCCTATGTCTCTCTCTATCTCTCTCTATCTCTCCCTCAGCCCATCTCTTTATCTTTCTGTCGCTCTCTCTCCCTCACCCCAT
>NW_027142158.1:252500-285000 GCF_036365525.1 Heterodontus francisci | reverse complement strand
ATCCGTCTCTCTCCCCCTCACCACATCTCTCTCTATCTCTATCTCTCCCTCCCTCAGCCCATCCGTCTCTCTCCCCCTCACCCCATCTCTCTCTCTCTCTATCTCTCTTTCTCTCTCTCTCCCTCAGCCCATTTATGTATCTTTCTCTCGCTCTCTCTCCCTCACCCCATCTCTCTCTCTATCACTCTCTCTCTCTCTCTCTCTCACTCTCCCTCAGCCCATCTCTCTCTCTCCCTCAGCCCATCTCCGTATCTTTCTCTCTCTCTCTCTCCCTCATCCCATCCGTCTCTCTCTCCCTCACCCCATCTCTCTCTCTCCCTCTCTCTCTCCCTCTCTGTCCCTCACCCCATCCGTCTCTCTCTCCCTCAGCCCATCTCTCTCTCTCTCTATCTCTCCCTCAGCCCATCTCTGTATCTTTCCCTCTCTCTCTCTCTCTGTCCCTCAGCCCATCCGTCTCTCTCCCCCTCACCCCATCTGTCTCTCTCTCTGTCTCTCCCTCAGCCCATCTCTGTATCTTTCCCTCTCTCTCTCTTTCTCCCTCAGTCCATCCGTCTCTCTTCCCCTCACCCCTTCTCTCTCTCTCTGTCTCTCTTTCTCTCTCTCTCCCTCAGCCCATCTCTGTATCTTTCTCTCTCTCTCAGCCCATCCGTCTCTCTCCCCCTCACCACATCTCTCTCTCGATCTCTCTTTCTCTCTCTCTCTCTCCCTCCCTCCCTCAGCCCATCCGTCTCTCTCCCCCTCACCCCATCTCTCTCTCTCTCTCCATCTCTCTTTCTCTCTCTCTCCCTCAGCCCATCTCTCTCTCTCTCTCTCTATCTCTCCCTCAGCCCATCTCTGTCTCTTTCTCTCTCGCTCTTTCTCCCTCAGCCCATCCGTCTCTCTCCCCCTCAGCCCATCTCTCTCTCTCTCTATCTCTCTTTCTCTCTCTCTCCCTCAGCCCATCTCTCTCTCTCTCTATCTCTATCTCTCCCTCAGCCCATCTTTGTTCCTTTCTCTCTCTCTCGCTCTCTCTCCCTCAGCCCATCCGTCGCCCTCCCCCTCAGCCCATCTCTCTCTCTCTATCTCTCTTTCTCTCTCTCTCCCTCAGCCCATCTCTCTCTCTCTCTATCTCTCCCTCAGCCCATCTGTGTATCTTTCTCTCTCTCTCTTTCTCCCTCAGCCCATCCGTCTCTCTCCCCCTCACCCCATCTCTCTCTCTCTCTATCTCTCTTTCCCTCTCTCTCCCTCAGCCCATCTCTGTATCTTTCTCTCTCTCTCTCTCTCCCTCAGCCCATCTCTCTCTCTCTCTCTCTCCCTCAGCCCATCCGTCTCTCTCTCTCCCTCAGTCCATTTCTCTCTCTCTCCCTCAGCCTATCTCTGTATCTTTCTCTCTCTCTCGCTCTCTCTCCCTCAGCCCATCCGTCTCTCTCCCCCTCACCCCATCTCACTCTCCCTCAGCCCATCTCTCTCTCTCTCTCTCTCTCTCTCTCTCCCTCAGCCCATCCGTCTCTCTCCCCCTCACCCCATCTCTCTCTCTCTCTCTCTCTCTCTATCTCTCTTTCTCTCTCTCTCTCCCTCAGCCCATCTCTCTCTCTCTCTCTCTTTCTCTCTCTTTCTCTCTTCCTCAGCCCATCCGTCTCTCTCCCCCTCACCCCATCTCTCTCTCTCTCTCTCTCTCTCTCTCTCTATCTCTCTTTCTCTCTCTCTCCCTCAGCCCATCTCTCTCTCTCTCCATCTCTCCCTCAGCCCATCTCTGTATCTTTCTCTCTCTCTCGCTCTTTCTCCCTCAGCCCATCCGTCTCTCTCCCCCTCAGCCCATCTCTATCTCTCTCTATCTCTCTCTCTCCCTCAGCCCATCTCTCTCTCTCTCTATCTCTCCCTCAGCCCATCTTTGCATCTTTCTCTCTCTCTCGCTCTCTCTCCCTCAGCCCATCCGTCTCCCTCCCCCTCAGCCCATCTCTCTCTCTATCTATCTCTCTTTCTCTCCCTCAGCCCATCTCTCTCTCTCTCTCTATCTCTCCCTCAGCCCATCTGTGTATCTTTCTCTCTCTCTCTCTCGCTCTTTCTCCCTCAGCCCATCCGTCTCTCTCCCCCTCACCCCATCTCTCTCTCTCTCTATCTCTCTTTCTCTCTCCCTCAGCCCATCTCTCTCTCTCTCCATCTCTCCCTCAGCCCATCTCTGTATCTTTCTCTCTCCCTATAAAGGCCAATTCTGGAGTGACAGGCTCTTCCACAGGTGCTGCAGAGAAATTTGTTTGTTGGGGCTGTTGCACAGTTGGCTCTCCCCTTGCGCCTCTGTCTTTTTTCCTGCCAACTACTAAGTCTCTTCGACTCGCCACAATTTAGCCCTGTCTTTATGGCTGCCCGCCAGCTCTGGCGAATGCTGGCAACTGACTCCCACGACTTGTGATCAATGTCACACGATTTCATGTCGCGTTTGCAGACGTCTTTATAACGGAGACATGGACGGCCGGTGGGTCTGATACCAGTGGCGAGCTCGCTGTACAATGTGTCTTTGGGGATCCTGCCATCTTCCATGCGGCTCACATGGCCAAGCCATCTCAAGCGCCGCTGACTCAGTAGTGTGTATAAGCTGGGGGTGTTGGCCGCTTCAAGGACTTCTGTGTTGGAGATATAGTCCTGCCACCTGATGCCAAGTATTCTCCGAAGGCAGCGAAGATGGAATGAACGTCGCTCTTGGCTGGCATACGTTGTCCAGGCCTCGCTGCCGTAGAGCAAGGTACTGAGGACACAGGCCTGATACACTCGGACTTTTGTGTTCCGTGTCAGTGCGCCATTTTCCCACACTCTCTTGGCCAGTCTGGACATAGCAGTGGAAGCCTTACCCATGCGCTTGTTGATTTCTGCATCTAGAGACAGGTTACTGGTGATAGTTGAGCCTAGGTAGGTGAACTCTTGAACCACTTCCAGAGCGTGGTCGCCAATATTGATGGATGGAGCATTTCTGACATCCTGCCCCATGATGTTCGTTTTCTTGAGGCTGATGGTTAGGCCAAATTCATTGCAGGCAGACGCAAACCTGTCGATGAGACTCTGCAGGCATTCTTCAGTGTGAGATGTTAAAGCAGCATCGTCAGCAAAGAGGAGTTCTCTGATGAGGACTTTCCGTACTTTGGACTTCGCTCTTAGACGGGCAAGGTTGAACAACCTGCCCCCTGATCTTGTGTGGAGGAAAATTCCTTCTTCAGAGGATTTGAACGCATGTGAAAGCAGCAGGGAGAAGAAAATCCCAAAAAGTGTGGGTGCGAGAACACAGCCCTGTTTCACACCACTCAGGATAGGAAAGGGCTCTGATGAGGAGCCACCATGTTGAATTGTGCCTTTCATATTGTCATGGAATGAGGTGATGATACTTAGTAGCTTTGGTGGACATCCGATCTTTTCTAGTAGTCTGAAGAGACCACGTCTGCTGACTAGGTCAAAGGCTTTGGTGAGATCAATGAAAGCAATGTAGAGGGGCATCTGTTGTTCACGGCATTTCTCCTGTATCTGACGAAGGGAGAACAGCATGTCAATAGTCGATCTCTTTGCACGAAAGCCACACTGTGCCTCAGGGTAGACGCGCTCGGCCAGCTTCTGGAGCCTGTTCAGAGCGACTCGAGCAAAGACTTTCCCCACTATGCTGAGCAGGGAGATTCCACGGTAGTTGTTGCAGTCACCGCGGTCACCTTTGTTTTTATAGAGGGTGATGATGTTGGCATCGCGCATGTCCTGGGGTACTGCTCCCTCGTCCCAGCACAGGCATAGCAGTTCATGTAGTGCTGAGAGTATAGCAGGCTTGGCACTCTTGATTATTTCAGGGGTAATGCTGTCCTTCCCAGGGGCTTTTCCGCTGGCTAGGGAATCAATGGCATCACTGAGTTCCGATTTGGTTGGCTGTATGTCCAGCTCATCCATGACTGGTAGAGGCTGGGCTGCATTGAGGGCAGTCTCAGTGACAGCATTCTCCCTGGAGTACAGTTCTAGGTAGTGCTCAACCCAGCGGTCCATCTGTTTACGTTGGTCAGTGATTATGTCCCCCGATTTAGATTTGAGGGGGGTGATCTTCTTGATGGTTGGCCCAAGAGCTCTCTTCATGCCATCATACATTCCTCTGATGTTTCCGGTGTCTGAGGCCAGCTGAATATGACTGCATAGGTGTTGCCAGTAGTCGTTTGCGCAACGCCTAGCTGTTCTTTGTGCAGTACTTCTGGCTGCTTTAAGTGCTGCGGATGTTAAATCGCTGGGGGCTTTCTTGTAGTTCAAAAGTGCAATGCGCTTAGCGGCTATGACAGGTTCCAGCTCTTCATTATGAGATTGAAACCAGTCTGCATTTCTCTTCGCACTTTTGCCGTAGGTGGTCAAAGCTGACTCATAGATGGCGTCTCTGATGTGGGCCCACTTGGTCTCAGCATCCCCTGTGGGAGTGTTTTGAAGGGCTGTTACAAGTGAATTTAGAAATTTTTGTAACAGCTGTGGGTGAGAAATTCTGCTCGTGTTGATGCGCGGGTGGCCCTTCTGCTTGGAATGATGCAACTTCTTTGGTCTGAGTCTAACCTTGCTGCACACCAGGGAGTGGTCGGTGTCGCAGTCCGCACTGTGGAAGCTGCGTGTGATTTGAACACTGTTTAAGGCGGCTCGCCTTGTGACAATGAGGTCTAGCTGGTGCCAACGACGTGATCTTGGGTGCCTCCATGAAACCTGGTGACAGGGTTTAGTGTGAAAGAACGAGTTGGTGATGCATAGGTTATGATAGGTACACAACTCAAGCAGTCTCTGCCCGTTCTCATTCATCCTTCCAACGCCATAGCGCCCAAGGCAGGAGGGCCATGAGTCATGGTCGGCCCCAACCCTGGCATTAAAGTCCCCCAGCAGGAATAGGTGTTCGGTGTTGGGGATGCTGCTAATGATGTTATGGAGTTGTTCATAGAACTGGTCTTTAGCTTCAGGTGCGGAGCAGAGTGTTGGAGCATAGATGCTGAGTAGGTGTACTGGACCAGAGGTGGTGAGCAGTCGGATGGACAGTATGCGTTCCGAGCCATTTGAGGGAGGCTCTATCATGCTGAGCCAGGAGTTTCTGATGGCGAAGCCCACTCCATGCTGTCTTGGTTCTTCAGGATCCCTGCCCTGCCAGAAGAAGGTGTAGTCTTGCTCTGCTAGAGAGCCACTCGCGGGGAGGCGAGTCTCCTGAAGTGCTGCAATGTCCACATTGAATCGACTGAGCTCGTTGTTAATGATGGCGGTCTTCCGAGAATCGTTGATTTGTGTAAGGTCTTCCGACAGGCCAGGACACATAGTTCTGACGTTCCAGCTTGCAAAGCGAAGGGCTGGTACCTTCTTTCCTTTTTTCATGTTGTTTGGTGCGGTGTATCAGTCCACCTTTCGGGCAATGACCCTGAGCTCCAAGCACCCATTGAAGCAGGCAGACTGTGGCGGGACAGAACCTTATTGACCGGGGGCTGCCCGGTTTGAGGCGGGCGGTAGCTGTCCAGTGAGGTGCAATGACCTCTCCCACCGACAAAGGCAACCCGTGGCGCCCAGTTTCTACGCCAATTTATCTGGACTTATAACCCATAACTGCTGCCTTCCGTGTTGTTTCAGTCGCTGTGAGGCAACTATGGAGTGACCTCTCCATGGCGCATGCCTGGGCAAATTTATGGAGGTTGAGAGTTGCCCAGTCGTCAAAACCCCCCTCTCGGCCTTTCTGGTGGGGTCCAAAGGAGTGCAGGACACGACGTTTGGCACCAGTATGGCTGCAGGAACTGCCGGAAACATGCCAAAGGTGAGACATGACCGCCTACGGGGTTCCGCTCCGGATTTTCTGTTAGGGTTTACTCCCTTAGCCTTGGTCTCTCCCGAGACGCCCACAAGGCAGTGGGGTTGTTGGGGCCCCTACACAGGTGTAGGATGGTGCCGGTGGGAGGAGGGGATGCAAGGGGGAGGGGTAGAGGGAGGGGGTGGGGGGGGGGGTGCAGGGGAAGGGGGTGCAGGGTGAAGATGGTGCGAGGGGGGGGCGGGCTGGGACGGGGTTGTGAGGGGGTGCGCTGAGAGGGTGGAGCAGGGAAGGGGACGGGGGGTGGGGGGGGTGGAAGGGGGGTAAAGGGGGGGGGAGGGGGGGTGGAATCTGGTGCAGGTAATAAGCCATTTCCTCAGTGCCCACCATCGACGTCCGGAAAGCTCATCCACGTCCTTCGGGAGGTGAAGCATCATTTGGCAGACTTAGAGGTGATTACGTTTGCTAAGGGTTTTTTTTTTTTGCAGTGGTTTAAATAAAGGCATGCAGCATTGCCGACAGTGCGCTGCAGATGCTCTCCGAGCCATCTCCCGCGGGCGCTTTGAAGTTGCGGCCGGGGGGGCCGTTCGTGGATGTTTTGGGTGTTCGGGGCACCTTTTCACAGGACTTCTCTCGGGTCCCGCAGCTCCTTCTTCACCTCAATGGACTTACCGCATGCCGTGGCTGCAGACACTCTGGACTGTGAAGACAGCAGGATCGGAGATTGAAGTATCGGCAGCTGTGCTCGTCAGTTTCATCCGGATCAATTTCATTGAGAAAACAAAGAGCAGGTGTGGCTGGGGGAGGGCAGTGGGCCCAGGTAACATACACTAAACTAACTGTTAACTTTTAGATAGGGCTAAAATGAACTGATTTAAAGAGCCAGGGGAATTTAAACAGTTTAAGAGGGCAGATTGGGGGAGAAAACGTTAGGGATGGGAGCAGATGGCCATGGATAGAGTTGAACAGCAAGGGAGCTTCCTAGGGAGCTTCCAGCCCAGGAGCCATCTTGAACCACCTATACTTTCCTCCAAATCATTAATGTATATCACAAACAACAGTGGTCCCAGCACGGATCCCTGTGGAACACCACTGGTCACACGTCTCCATTTTGAGAAACTCCCTTCTACTGCTACTCTCTGTCTCCTGTTGCCCAGCCAGTTCTTTATCCATCTAGCTAGTACACCTTGGACCTCAAGCGTCTTCACTTTCTCCATCAGCCTGCCATGGGGAACCTTATCAAACGCCTTACTGAAGTCCATGTATATGACATCGACAGCCCTTCCCTCATCAATCAACTTTGTCACTTCCTCAAAGAATTCTATTAAGTTGGTAAGACATGACCTTCCCTGCACAAAACCATGTTGCCTATCACTGATGAGCCCATTTTCTTCCAAATGGGAATAGATCCTATCCCTCAGTATCTTCTCCAGCAGCTTCCCGACCACTGACGTCAGGCTCACCGGTCTATAATTACCTGGATTATCCCTGCTACCCTTCTTAAACAAGGGGACAACATTAGCAATTCTCCAGTCCTCCGGGACCTCACCCGTGTTTAAGGATGCTGCAAAGATATCTGTTAAGGCCCCAGCTATTTCCTCTCTCGCTTCCCTCAGTAACCTGGGATAGATCCCATCCGGACCTGGGGACTTGTCCACCTTAATGCCCTTTAGAATACCCAACACTTCCTCCCTCCTTATGCCGACTTGACCTAGAGTAATCAAACATCTGTTCCTAACCTCAATATCCGTCATGTCCCTCTCCTCGGTGAATACCGATGCAAAGTACTCATTTAGAATCTCACCCATTTTCTCTGAGTCCAAGCATAACATTCCTCCTTTGTCCTTTAGTGGGCCAATCCTTTCTCTAGATACCCTCTTTCTCCTTATATATGAATAAAAGGCTTTGGGATTTTCCTTAACCCTGTTTGCTAAAGATATTTCATGACCCCTTTTAGCCCTCTTAATTCCTCGTTTCAGATTGGTCCTACATTCCCGATATTCTTTCAAAGCTTCGTCTTTCATCAGCCGCCTAGACCTTTATGAATATCAGAATCTTGAAAAGAATTAGAACATTAGAACATTACAGCGCAGTACAGGCCCTTCGGCCCTCGATGTTGCGCCGACCATCTGACCTACACTATTCCATTTTCATCCATATGTCTATCCAATGACCACTTAAATGCCCTTAAAGTTGGCGAGTCTACTACTGTTGCAGGCAGGGCGTTCCACGCCCCTACTACTCTCTGCGTAAAGAAACTACCTCTGACATCTGTCCTATATCTTTCACCCCTCAACTTAAAGCTGTGTCCCCTCGTGTTTGCCATCATCATCCGAGGAAAAAGACTCTCACTATCCACCCTATCTAACCCTCTGATTATCTTGTCTGTCTCTATTAAGTCACCTCTCCTCCTCCTTCTCTCTAACGAAAACAACCCCAAGTCCCTCAGCCTTTCCTCGCAAGACCTTCCTTCCATACCAGGCAACATCCTAGTAAATCTCCTCTGCACCCTTTCCAAAGCTTCCACATCCTTCCTATAATGCGGTGACCAGAACTGCACGCAATACTCAAGGTGCGGCTTCACCAGAGTTTTGTACAGCTGCATCATGACCTCGTGGCTCCGAATCTCGATCCCCCTATTAATAAAAGCTAACACACCATATGCCTTCTTAACAGCCCTATTAACCTGGGTAGCAACTTTCAGGGATTTATGTACCTGGACACCAAGATCTCTCTTCTCATCTACACTACCAAGAATCTTCCCATTAGCCCAGTACTCTGCATTGCTGTTACTCCTTCCAAAGTGAATCACCTCACACTTCTCCGCATTAAACTCCATTTGCCATCTCACAGCCCAGCTCTGCAGCCTATCTATGTCCCTCTGTACCCTACAACACCCTTCGACACTATCCACAACTCCACCGACCTTCGTGTCATCCGCAAATTTACTAACCCACCCTTCTACACCCTCATCCAGGTCATTTATAAAAATGACAAACAGCAGTGGCCCCAAAACAGAACCTTGCGGTACACCACTAGTAACTAAACTCCAGGATGAACATTTGCCATCAACCACCACCCTCTGTCTTCTTTCAGCTAGCCAATTTCTGATCCAAAGCTCTAAATCACCTTCAACCCCATACTTCCGTATTTTCTGCAATAGCCTACCGTGGGGAACCTTATCAAACGCCTTACTGAAATCCATATTCACCACATCCATGGCTTTACCCTCATCCACCTGTTTGGTCACCTTCTCGAAAAACTCAATAAGGTTTGTGAGGCACGACCTACCTTTCACAAAACCGTGCTGACTGTCGCAAATGAACTTATTCTTTTCAAGATGATTATAAATCCTGTCTCTTATAACCCTTTCCAACATTTTACCCACAACCGAAGTAAGGCTCACAGGTCTATAATTACCAGGGCTGTCTCTACTCCCCTTCTTGAACAAGGGGACAACATTTGCTATCCTCCAGTCCTCCGGCACTACTCCTGTCGACAATGACGACATAAAGATCAACAACAACGGCTCTGCAATCTCCTCCCTGGCTTCCCAGAGAATCCTAGGATAAATCCCATCTGGCCCAGGGGACTTATCTATTTTCACTCTTTCCAAAATTGATAACACCTCCTCCTTGTGAATCTCAATCCCATCTAGCCTAGTAGGCTGTATCTCAGTAATCTCCTCGGCAACATTTTCTTTCTCTACTGTAAATACTGACGAAAAATATTCATTTAACGCTTCCCCTATCTCCTCTGATTCCGCACACAACTTCCCACTACTATCCTTGATTGGCCCTGTTCTAACTCTTATCATTCTTTTATTCCTGATATACCTATAGAAAGCCTTAGGGTTTTCTTTGATCCTATCCGCCAATGACTTCTCGTGTCCTCTCCTTGCTCTTCTTAGCCCTCCCTTTAGATCCTTCCTGGCTAGCTTGTAACTCTCAAGCGCCCTAACTGAGCCTTCACGTCTCATCCTAACATAAGCCGCCCTCTTCCTCTTGACAAGCGCTTCAACTTCTTGAGTAAACCACGGCTCCCTCGCTCGACAACTTCCTCCCTGCCTGACAGGTACATACTTATCAAGGACTCGCATTAGCTGCTCCTTGAATAAGCTCCACATTTCGTTTGTGCCCATCCCCTGCAGTTTCCTTCCCCATCCTACACATCCTAAATCTTGCCTAATCGCGTCATAATTTCCTTTCCCCCAGCTATAATTCTTGCCCTGCGGTATATACCTGTCCCTGCCCATCGCTAAGGTAAACCTAACCGAATTGTGATCACTATCGCCAAAGTGCTCACCTACATCTAAATCGAACACCTGGCCGGGTTTATTACCCAGTATCAAATCCAATGTGGCATCGCCCCTGGTTGGCCTGTCCACATACTGTGTCAGAAAACCCTCCTGCACACACTGGACAAAAACAGACCCATCTAAAGTACTCGAACTATAGTATTTCCAGTCAATATTTGGAAAGTTAAAGTCCCCCATAACCACTACCCTGTTACTCTCGCTCCTGTCGAGAATCATCTTCGCTATCCTTTCCTCTACATCTCTGGAACTATTCGGAGGTCTATAGAAAACTCCCAACAGGGTGACCTCTCCTCTCCTGTTTCTAACCTCGGCCCATACTACCTCAGTAGACGAGTCCTCAAACGTCCTTTCTGCCGCTGTAATACTTTCCTTGATTAACAATGCCACACCCCCCCCTCTTTTAACCTCTTCTCTGTTCTTACTGAAACATCTAAATCCCGGAACCTGCAACATCCATTCCTGCCCCTGCTCTCCCCATGTCTCTGAAATGGCCACAACATCAGGATCCCAGGTACCAACCCATGCTGCAAGCTCACCCACCTTATTCTGGATGCTCCTGGCGTTGAAATAGACACACTTTAAACCAAGTTCTTGCTTGCCAGTGCCCTCTTGCGTCCCTATAACCTTATCCCCTACCTCACTACTCTCAACAGCCTGTACACTGGAACTACAATTTAGGTTCCCATTCCCCTGCTGATTTAGTTTAAACCCCCCCCGAAGAGCACTAACAAATATTGCTCCCTTGGCTGCAAGTAAGACCCAACTGATGCATTTTGGCTGATTTTATTGCTGCAGGGAAATGGGGCTAAAACAAAGAGGTTATATAATTGATAAGGTGCAGCTGTTTCCTCATCTGTGCAGGAGCTGTCACATCAAAATGTGCGGACTTGGAAGGAGGGGCGGGGGGGGAATATTTGGTGGGGACTGGGGGTGGGGGGGCGGTCCCTAAGCTTCAGTCTTTGCTATCCCATGTCCACATCCTCCGGTTTTAGCTGAATGAGATCCTTGTCTATTCTCAGAGAGATGGCGCACTCCATGCCAGGCAAAAAGCAATTTTTCAGTGGTTTGGTTTGGGGAACGCATATACCCACCCATGGGTTTCGATGCATTTCAGATACTTGAACAGCCAGGGCAAGTAAAAGGCAGCAACGGTAAATTGCCTAGTGACAAAAGATGTGGAGGATAGCATTTCACCTTGAGTCCTATCAATACAGATGGTTCTGTGCCAGCAATGCCTATGAATACATTAAGAGGGTGCCCCTCCAAGAGTGCAGAAGATAAAAATGTAATCCTTGATGAAGATAGGACAATGAGCAAAAATAAATAACAGCATTCAATCAGATTAGGGGGAAGGGTCATGACCCCTGCACCATGCCCCATTATCGTACCCTCTACACCAGCTAATGGGCAACGTGTAATGAAAATAGAAAATGCTGAACACTCTCAGCAGTTCAAGCAACATCTGTGGAGAGAGAAACAGAGTTAACGGGTGGATTTGAAAGCCCCTCCCTCTGGCAGGGGAGCAATGAAGATTGCCATGGAGGAGATCTGCCACCGACCCCGACGGCAGCAGGCCCCGTACTGACATCGGTGGCAGTGGCGAGGCCTCGTAGCGACCGCCCCACTGCTCGGCGACGAGACCCGCATTAAAATATATAAATGCCTACTTACCATGCAGGTCGCAGTGATTCAGCCATCACGTTGCAATCTTTATTCTGGCGGCCGGCAATACCACGCCTTTGAATCCCCATTCGGGGAAATGAGGCGCAACGCCTGTGGGGAGTGGGGAGTGGGGGGGGGAGGGGTGGAGGAGGTGATTTTCTCTGTGTGGGAGGCGGGGAGCGAGTTTGCAACGCTTCGGATTTGTCGGGGGAGGGTGTAGGGAAGGGGTAAAAGACAAAGGTCATGCAAATGTCAAATTTTCAAGGTTAGGTATTCCGAGGGGGAAAAGGGCAGAATGTTCTGATATACCATTGGGGGTGGGAGAGTGCATGGAAAGGTTATTTTATTCATTTTTATGAAACTTTACAGTAACTGGCCCTTTAAATTTCAAATGCTTCCTTTTTCCTCT
Organism: Heterodontus francisci; assembly: GCF_036365525.1. Classification (NCBI taxonomy): domain Eukaryota; kingdom Metazoa; phylum Chordata; class Chondrichthyes; order Heterodontiformes; family Heterodontidae; genus Heterodontus; species Heterodontus francisci. Next base: position 272,859 of record NW_027142158.1, on the reverse strand, counting down.
TAGCCAGTCTCACAATTTCACCTGTCATCCATGGTTCCCTAATCTTGCCATTTCTATCCCTCATTTTCACAGGAACATGTCTCTCCTGCACGCTAATCAACCTCTCTTTAAAAGCCTCCCACATATCACATGTGGATTTACCTTCAAACAGCTGCTCCCAATCTACATTTCCCAGCTCCTGCCGAATTTTGGTATAGTTGGCCTTCCCCAATTTAGCACTCTTCCTTTCGGACCACTCTCGTCTTTGTCCATGAGTATTTTAAAGCTTACGGAATTGTGATCACTATTCCCAAAGTAGTCCCCTACTGAAACTTCAACAACCTGGCCGGGCTCATTCCCCAACACCAGGTCCAGTATGGCCCCTTCCCGAGTTGGACTATTTACATACTGCTCCAGAAAACCCTCCTGGATGCTCCTTACAAATTCTGCTCCATCTGGACCTCTAACATTAAGCGAATCCCAGTCAATGTTGGGAAAATTAAAATCTCCTATCACCACCACCCTGTTGCTCCTACATCTTTCCATAATCTGTTTACATATTTGTACCTCTATCTCACGCTCGCTGTTGGGAGGCCTGTAGTACAGCCCCAACATTGTTACCGCACCCTTCCTATTTCTGAGTTCTGTCCATATTGCCTCACCGCTCGAGTCCTCCATAGTGCCCTCCTTCAGCACAGCTGTGATATCCTCTTTGACCAGTAATGCAACTCCTCCACCCCTTTTACCTCCCTCTCTATCCCGCCTGAAGCATCGATATCCTGGGATATTTAGTTGCCAATCATGCCCTTCCCTCAACCAAGTCTCAGTAATAGCAATAACATCATACTCCCAGGTACTAATCCAAGCCCTAAGTTCATCTGCCTTACCAACTACACTTCTTGCATTAAAACAAATGCACCTCAGACCACCAGTCCCTTTATATTCATCATCTGCTCCCTGCCTGCTCTTCCCCTTAGTCACACTGACTTCATTATCTAGTTTCTTACAGGCTTTTGTTACTACCTCCTCACTGTCAACTGACCTCAATTGGTTCCCATCCCCCTGCCACATTAGTTTAAACCCTCCCCAACAGCGTTAGCAAAAGCACCTCCAAGGACATTGGTTCCAGTCCGGCCCAGGTGTAGACCGTCCAATTTGTAATAGTCCCACCTCCCCCAGAACCGGTCCCAATGTCCCAAAAATCTGAACCCCTCCTTCCTGCACCATCTCTCAAGCCACGCATTCATCCTGACTATTCTTTCATTTTTACTCTGACTATCACGTGGCACTGGTAGTAATCCTGAGATTACTACCTCTGAGGTCCTACTTTTTAACTTGGCTCCGAACTCCCTAAACTCTGCTTGTAGGACCTCATCCCGTTTTTTACCTATATCATTAGTGCCTATGTGCACAATGACAACTGGCTGTTTACCCTCCCCCTTTAGAATGTTCTGCAGCCGATCTGAGACGTCCCTGACCCGTGCACCTGGGAGGCAATATACCATTCGGGAGCCTCGTTTTCGACCACAGAAGCGCCTATCTACTCCCCTTACAATCGAATCCCCTACGACTATAGCCCTTCCACTCTTTTTCCCGCCCTTCTGAGCAGCAGAGCCAGCCACGGTGCCATGGACCTGGCTACTACTGCCTTCCCCTGGTGAGCCATCTCCCTCAACAGTATCCAAAACGGTATACTTGTTTTGGAGGGAGATGACCGCAGGGGACTCCTGCGCTGCCTTCCTGCTCTTTCTCTGCCTTTTGGTCACCCATTCCCTTTCTCCCTCAGCAATCCTAATCTGCGGTGTGACCAATTCACTAAACGTGCTATCCACGACCTCCTCAGCATCGCGCATGCTCCAAAGTGAGTCCATCCGCAGCTCGAGAGCCGTCATGCGGTCCAACAAGAGCTGCAGCTGGACACACTTCCTGCACGTGAAGGAGTCAGGGTCATCAGCCATGTCCCTGAGCTCCACATTGAGCAAGAGGAGCGTGATACGGGTCTGAGATCTCCTGCCATTTTTAATCTTAAGTTTAAACTTAGTTAAATGAAAAAGGAACGAAAAGTTTTTACCAATCACAATAAAACCAGAGAAATCGAAAAAGCCTTACCTTATAAACACCCCACCGAGTCCTTTTTTTTTTTGGTTAGAGGAGGAGGGCGGGTGGGAGACACTACAAGTGTGGTGTCTCGGGTTCAGAAACCGCCCAAATATATAGTGTTTTACTTACCCAGCAGCCCCCTGGCCTCCGCCGAAAAACAAAAGGAAATTAAATTTACTTTCAAACTGACTTTCCCAGCTGCTCACTCGCTCACACGCTGCTCCCGAAAAAGCTGCTGCACTGAAAGGCCATCTCTCTCTCTCTCTCTCTCTCCCTCAGTCCATCTCTCTCTCTCCCTCAGCCCATCTCTGTATCTTTCTCTCGCTCTCTCTCCCTCACCCCATCTCTCTCTCTATCACTCTCTCTCTCTCCCTCTCTCTCTCCCTCTCTGTCCCTCACCCCATCCGTCTCTCTCTCCCTCAGCCCATCTCTCTCTCTCTCTCTCTCTCCCTCTCCCCATCTCTCCCTCAGCCCATCTCTGTATCTTTCCCTCTCTCTCTCTCTCCCTCAGCCCATCCGTCTCTCTCCCCCTCACCCCATCTGTCTCTCTCTCTGTCTCTCCCTCAGCCTATCTCTCTCTCTCTCTGTCCCTCAGCCCATCTCTGTATCTTTCTCTCGCTCTGTCTCCCTCACCCCATCTCTCTCTCTTTCACTCTCTTTCACTCTCTCTCGCTCTCACCCTCTCTCTCCCTCAGCCCGTCCGTCTCTCTCTCTCCCTCAGACCATCTCTCTCTCTCTCCCTCACCCCATCTCTCTCTCTATCACTCTCTCTCGCTCTCTCTCCCTCTCTCTCCCTCACCCCATCCGTCTCTCTCTCCCTCAGCCCATCTCTCTCTCTCTCTCTCTCTCTCTCTCCCTCAGCCCATTTCTGGATCTTTCTCTCGCTCTCTCTCCCTCACCCCATCTCTCTCTCTATCACTCTTTCTCTCTCTCTCTCCCTCAGCCCATCCGTCTCTCTCTCTCCCTCAGCCCATCTCTCTCTCTCCCTCAGCCCATCTCCATATCTTTCTCTCTCTCTCTCTCCCTCATCCCATCCGTCTCTCTCTCGCCCTCACCCCATCCCTCTCTCTCGCCCTCACCCCGTCCCTCTCTCTCGCCCTCACCCCATCCCTCTCTCTCGCCCTCACCCCATCCCTCTCTCTCCCCCTCACCCCATCCCTCTCTCTCCCCCTCACCCCATCCCTCTCTCTCCCCCTCACCCCATCCCTCTCTCTCCCCCTCACCCCATCCCTCTCTCTCGCCCTCACCCCATCCCTCTCTCTCGCCCTCACCCCATCCCTCTCTCTCGCCCTCACCCCATCCCTCTCTCTCGCCCTCACCCCATCCCTCTCTCTCGCCCTCAGCCCATCTCTCTCTCTCTCTCTCTCTCTCTCCCTCAGCCCATCTCTGGATCTTTCTCTCGCTGTCTCTCCCTCACCCCATCTCTCTCTCTATCACTCTCTCTCTCTCTCTCTCCCTCCCTCAGCCCATCCGTCTCTCTCTCTCCCTCAGCCCATCTCCATATCTTTCTCTCTCTCTCTCTCCCTCATCCCATCCGTCTCTCTCTCGCCCTCACCCCATCCCTCTCTCTCGCCCTCACCCCATCCCTCTCTCTCGCCCTCACCCCATCCCTCTCTCTCGCCCTCACCCCATCCCTCTCTCTCGCCCTCACCCCATCCCTCTCTCTCGCCCTCACCCCATCCCTCTCTCTCGCCCTCACCCCATCCCTCTCTCTCGCCCTCACCCCATCCCTCTCTCTCGCCCTCACCCCATCCCTCTCTCTCGCCCTCACCCCATCCCTCTCTCTCGCCCTCACCCCATCCCCCTCTCTCGCCCTCACCCCATCCCCCTCTCTCGCCCTCACCCCATCCCCCTCTCTCGCCCTCACCCCATCCCTCTCTCTCGCCCTCACCCCATCCCTCTCTCTCGCCCTCACCCCATCCCTCTCTCTCGCCCTCACCCCATCCCTCTCTCTCGCCCTCACCCCATCCCTCTCTCTCGCCCTCACCCCATCCCTCTCTCTCGCCCTCACCCCATCCCTCTCTCTCGCCCTCACCCCATCCCCCTCTCTCGCCCTCACCCCATCCCCCTCTCTCGCCCTCACCCCATCCCCCTCTCTCGCCCTCACCCCATCCCCCTCTCTCGCCCTCACCCCATCCCCCTCTCTCGCCCTCACCCCATCCCCCTCTCTCGCCCTCACCCCATCCCCCTCTCTCGCCCTCACCCCATCCCCCTCTCTCGCCCTCACCCCATCCCCCTCTCTCGCCCTCACCCCATCCCCCTCTCTCGCCCTCACCCCATCCCCCTCTCTCGCCCTCACCCCATCCCCCTATCTCGCCCTCACCCCATCCCCCTATCTCGCCCTCACCCCATCCCCCTCTCTCGCCCTCACCCCATCCCCCTCTCTCGCCCTCACCCCATCCCCCTCTCTCGCCCTCACCCCATCCCCCTCTCTCGCCCTCACCCCAACCCCCTCTCTCGCCCTCACCCCATCCCCCTCTCTCGCCCTCACCCCATCCCCCTCTCTCGCCCTCACCCCATCCCCCTCTCTCGCCCTCACCCCATCCTTCTCTCTTGCCCTCACCCCATCCCCCTCTCTCTCTCTCTCTCTCTCTCTCTCTTTCTCCCTCAGCCCATCCGTCTCTCTCTCCCTCAGCCCATCCGTCTCTCTATCTCTCTCTCTCTCCCTCCCTCTCTCTCCCTCACCTCATCCGTCTCTCTCTCCCTCAGCCCATCTCTCTCTCTCTCTCTCTCTTTCTCCCTCAGCCCATCCGTCCCTCTCTCCCTCAGCCCATCCGTCTCCCTCTCCCTCACCCCATCTCTCTCTCTATCTCTCCCTCAGCCCTTCTGTGTATCTTTTTCTCTCTCTCTCTCTCCCTCAGCCCATCCGTCTCTCTCCCCCTCACCCCATCTCTCTCTCTCTCTATCTCTCTTTCTCTCTCTCTCCCTCAGCCCATCTCTCTCTCTCTCCCTCAGCCCATCTCTGTATCCTCAGCCCATCTCTGTATCTTTCTCTCTCTCTCTCTCTCCCCATCTCTCTCTCTATCTCTCTCTCTCGCTGTCTCCCTCTCTCTCCCTCACCCCATCCGTCTCTCTCTCCCTCAGCCCATCTCTCTCTCTCCCTCACCCCATCTCCTCTCTCTCTCTCTCTCTCTCTCCCCCTCTCCTCTCTCTCTCTCTCTCTCTCTCCCCCTCTCTCTCTCTCTCTCTCTCCCCCTCTCTCTCTCCCTCACCCCATCTCTGTATCTTTCTCTCTCTCTCTCTCTCTCAGAAGTGGACAATGGAATCACTGAGTACTATAACACATTAGGAGGTGATAGGTTCAGTAATCTTAAAGGAGAAACTATTGTTAATTAATTTCATTTTATTTTCTCAAAATTATCATCATGATCTTGTTTATTTCAGTGTGTAATATTAATAACAAAGTAATTCATGAAAACGCTACTTCATCGGAGAACGTCATCAGGATGCGCCGCAGTGCGCACATGCGCAGATGACGTCATCGCGTTATTTCGTTTCCTCGTTCACAGCGCGACTTTTTGAAAGTGGAAGGAGGGCATTTTATCTGAATTATTTATTCGTTTTGGAGACTTGCTTCATTTTTATTTGACACAGGAGATTGTTCCAAGGTAAGTTGCTCTGAAAACATTTCCATTGTCTGGGCCACCGCATGTAGCAGGATGAAGGCACAGTGACTGTGATTTCTGGCACCAGAGGGCAGAGGTCTGTGTCCGGGCCTGGGGAGAGGGCAGGGGTCTGTGTCCGGGGGAGAGGGCAGAGGTGTGTGTCCGGGCCTGGGGAGAGGGCAGGGGTCTGTGTCCGGGGGAGAGGGCAGAGGTGTGTGTCCTGGTCCTGGGAGAGGGCAGGGGTCTGTGTCCGGGGGAGAGGGCAGAGGTGTGTGTCCTGGTCCTGGGAGAGGGCAGGGGTCTGTGTCCGGGGGAGAGGGCAGAGGTGTGTGTCCTGGTCCTGGGAGAGGGCAGGGGTCTGTGTCCGGGGGAGAGGGCAGAGGTCTGTGTCCTGGTCCTGGGGAGAGGGCAGGGGTCTGTGTCCGGGGGAGATGGCAGAGGTCTGTGTCCTGGTCCTGGGGAGAGGGCAGGGGTCTGTGTCCGGGGGAGAGGGCAGAGGTGTGTGTCCTGGTCCTGGGGAGAGGGCAGGGGTCTGTGTCCGGGGGAGAGGGCAGAGGTATGTGTCCAGGCCTGGGGAGAGGGCAGGGGTCTGTGTCCTGGTCCTGGGGAGAGGGCAGGGGTCTGTGTCCGGGGGAGAGGGCAGAGGTGTGTGTCCGGGCCTGGGGAGAGGGCAGGGGTCTGTGTCCGGGGGAGAGGGCAGAGGTGTGTGTCCTGGGCCTGGGGAGAGGGCAGGGGTCTGGGCCTGGGGAGAGGGCAGGGGTCTGTGTCCGGGGGAGAGGGCAGAGGTGTGTGTCCGGGCCTGGGGAGAGGGCAGGGGTCTGTGTCCGGGGGAGAGGGCAGAGGTGTGTGTCCTGGTCCTGGGGAGAGGGCAGGGGTCTGTGTCCGGGGGAGAAGGCAGAGGTGTGTGTCCGGGCCTGGGGAGAGGGCAGGGGTCTGTGTCCGGGGGAGAGGGCAGAGGTGTGTGTCCTGGTCCTGGGGAGAGGGCAGGGGTCTGTGTCCGGGGGAGAGGGCAGAGGTGTGTGTCCTGGTCCTGGGGAGAGGGCAGGGGTCTGTGTCCGGGGGAGAGGGCAGAGGTGTGTGTCCTGGTCCTGGGGAGAGGGCAGGGGTCTGTGTCCGGGGGAGAGGGCAAATAATAAAACTTGTGAAATTGCGCATTACATAAAATGTTGGCAGGCTTATTCATCCCAAAAATGGTAAGAGATCAGGGTGTATTATTTAAAAAGATATTGAATTTTAATGGAATCTAGTCCAATGCAGCAGCAGCACATTGCTGTCTCCCTCGCAGAATCTCTCGCTGTCTCCCTCGCAGAATCTCTCGCTGTCTCCCTCGCAGAATCTCTCGCTGTCTCCCTCGCAGTTGTTCTCGCTTTCTCCCTCGCAGTCTCCCTCGCAGTCTCCCTCGCTGTCTCCCTCGCTGACTCCCTGGCAGTCTCTCTCGCAGTTTCTCTCGCAGTTCAAAGATGTTGAGATATTGAGGGGAACTGCTGTTGTAGTTTGGGAGAAATTTTTTCAGCAGCTTGGGAACATAGGAACAGTAGGCCATTCAGCCCATCGAGCCTGCTCCGCCAGTCAATACTGTCATGGCTGATCATCCACTTCAATGCCTTTTTCCCAGACTATCCTCTTATCCCTTTATGTCTTTGGAAGATGATCACCAATGTATCCACTATCTCCATAGCTAACTCTTTCAACACTCTGGGATGTCGAATATCAGGTCCTGGGAACTTATCAACCTTCAGTCCCATTAATGTCTCCAATACAACCTTCTTCCTAATACTAATTTCCTTCAGTTCCTCATTCCCCCTAATCCTTTGGATCTCTAATTCTGGGAGATTTCTTGTATCTTCCTCAGTGAAGACAGAAACAAAGTTATCATTTAGCTTCACTGCCATTTCTCTATTCCCCATTATAAATTCACCTGTAATGGACCCACATTTGTCTTATTCAAACGTTTCCTGTTGACGTACCGATAGAAACTTTTACAGTCTGTTTTTATGTTTGTGGGGAGTCTGGGACGAGTGAGCATAGTCTCAAAATTAGAGGCAGACCTTTCAGGAGTGAAGTTAGGAAACACCTCTACACACTAAAGTTGGTGTTAGTTTGGAACTGTCTTCTGTAAACACCCATTGATGTATCAATAGTTCATTTTTAAATCTCAGATTGACCTTATCAAAAGTGTTTTGAAAATATCAAACCCTGATCCCACACCCAGCAAAGAATTTTTTTGATGGGATGCTATAAATGTTGTTATACTCGGTACGCACGGAACCTTCATGTTGCAATAAGGTGTTATAATCTCTATTCAGATAACTCTCATCCCACTGGGGCAAAATTTCACTGGGTCAACATTCTGACCAAACACGAAAACATTCCAGAAAGCGAGGCTCACAAATTTAACACAATTTCCTTTTCTGAGTCTTGCTGGTCTGTTCTGATTTTCTGTTGGGTGACATCAGCCTAGATTTAATGTTCAGACCTGAACCTGCAAACGTATAACTCAGAGGCAAGATTATTACCTACTGAGCTACATCTGGCTTCAATGTTCCAAAAACAATTTAGTTGTTGTGCATGGCAAATTTTTTTGTCCCGTGCGCAGTCCCTTTAAATTTTTAAGAATCTTTGCAGACGTGTGTTATTTGTCACGGAACAGGACCTGTGTGGCACCTTCCAGGCTGCTGCACACAGCTTTGCAGGAACACTGACCGACACTCTCCATCCCAATCTCTTCCTCTTTCTCAGTGCTGTTTGGAAGGGAGTTCCGGGATTTTGACCCAGTCACAGTGAAGGAACGGCGATATAGTTCCAAGTCAGGATGGTGTGTGACATGAAGGGAAACTTGCAGGTGGTGGTGTTCCCAGACGTGTTTACAGTTTGTTGGCTCTCTCTCCCCCTCCTTCTTTCCAGACCTCCCTGTCCTCCAGTCCCTCTCTGTCATGAGAACCGAAGAACAGAAGAAAGTGGGTGCAGTAACAGAGAGACCTGGGGATATCTGTGCACAAATTGAAGGTGGCAGGGCTAGTTGAGAAAGTGGTTAAAAGGCAGTTTGGATCCCAGGCTTTGTAAATAGAGGCTTAGAGTATAAAAGCAAGGAAGATATGATGGACCTTTTGTAAAACACTGGTTTCACCTCAACTGGAGTATTGTCCAATTCTGGACACCACACTTTAGGAAGGATGTGGGGGCATTAGAGAGAGTGCAGAAAAGATTCACGAGCAAGGTTCCAGGGATGAGGGACTTCAGTTACGTGGATAGATTGGAGAAACTGGGGTTGTTCTCCAAAGAGAAGGGAAACTCGAGAGGAGGTTTGATGGAGGTATTTCAAATCATCACGGCTTATCTCTCTGGTCTCTAATAGGCCTGACTCTTTCCTCCATTTTAGGTTGCAGCACGGTAAGTTCAGATCTGAGTACTTTTTAAATGCAGTGAGGGTTTCTGCCTCCACCACCCTTTCAGGCTGTGAGTTCCAGACCCCCAGCACCCGCTGAGTGAAACAATTACTCTCAACTCCCCTCTAATCCTGCTAACAATTAATTCAAATCTATGGGCTTCCCTGGTTATATTGACCCCCTCTGTGATGGAGGGAGAGAGATTGTTGGGGTGGATTGAAAAGGGTGAATGCAAGATATAATAATTTGATGTAATGCTTCACTGCTGTGTGCACAATCATATAAGAGATAGATATGGGGAGGGAAACATCAGGAGAGATCCAGAGGGACTATCCTCCATTTTAAACATCCAGCAAGCTATTCCACTGTGGGAGCCATCATACCATCATGATATTGGTTGTGGAAGTTTTGAAATCTATGTCCCCGCTCATGGACCTCTGCACTAAGGGAAATAGGTCCTTCCTATCCACTCTATCGAGGCCCCTCATAATTTTATACACCTCAAATCGATCTCTCCTCAGCCTCCTCTGTTCCAAAGAAAACAACCCCAGCCTGTCCAATCATTCCTTTGGATTTCTTTGCAATTTTGGAACTCTCTTCTGTAAACAGGAATTCATGCTGGCTTAATTGTTAATTTTTAAATCTGGGTTTTATGGATTATAATTAACCAAATATATTATGAGATAAGGGACAAAGGTGGGATATATGGTGTTCGTTAGATCACAGATCAGCCCTGAGCTCATTGAATGCTGGAACAGGGTTGAGGGGTTAAATTGCCTCCTCTTCCTATGTCCGATGTTAAATATCCTTCTTTCACTCTCAGTCACCCTGTCGGTCTGTGTCTTTCTGTTTCTCTCTTTCTGTCTCTCTCTCTCTCTGTCTGTTTCGGACAGTGTGGAGCGAGATTCACTCTTGTATCCACCCCATGATCTTCCTGCCCTGGGAGTGTTTGATAGATCAGTGTAGAGGGAGCTTTACTCTGTATATTAATGACTTGACTTGGGTTTACGGGGCAGAACTTTAAAGTTTGTAGATGACACAAATCTTTGGAAATGTAGCAGAGAGAGAAGAGAATAGTAGCAGACTTCAGGAGGCTGTTGGCAGTCTGGTAAATTGGACAGACACATGGCAGGTTAACTTCAATGCTGAGAAATGTGAAGTGATGGATTTTGGAAGGAAGACTGGGAGAGGCAATCGAAATTAAATGGTACAATGTTAAAATGGGTGAAGGAACAGAAAGCCCTTACACATACAGGAGCTGACAGTGTCTCTCTCTCTCTCTCTCCCCATTTCACTCTCTCTCTTTCTCTTTCAATACCGATCCTGACTTTTCTCAGAATCCTTCCTGGTTGAATAGTAGCCTGAAATGTTTCAGTCTCACTGTTACCAGGAACAAGTCACATTTCTGTGGTATTTTCGATATCTTAATGATTCAATTTGGAGCTTGGGTTGTGTCAGGTAAATGTGGTTTCTCATTCAGACATTCCTGCATTGTGGAACTGTCAGTTATCTGTGCAGGGACAGGATATCGGGGTGTTTGAATGGAGTTGAAGATTTTGGTTGCTTGAATAGGGTGTGAATTAGATTGTGGATTGTGTCCCTGAAGGTCTTTAAGCCGATGTCCTGAGAGAATGAAGTGGTTTACCAATGTCTGAACAACATCAAAGTCTTCAGACACATGAAAGAACAAGATTGGGGACAATATACAAAAGCTGAGACAGTCAGGTAACAACAGGAGGAAGGTGAATGTCTTTTACAGTTTGTAATCTGAAAGCCTGAGCTAATGACTGAAAAAGCAGGAGTTCAAATCCCACATTGACCCGAAACGTTAACTCTGCTTCTCTTTCCACAGATGCTGCCAGACCTGCTGAGTGAATCCAGCATTTCTTGTTTTTGTTTCAGATTTCCAGCATCCGCAGTATTTTGCTTTTAGTTCAAATCCCACATTGGGCTCTTGTGAATTTGAATTTCTCTGAAAATAAAAAATAACTCTGGAATAATATGTCCTCCAAGATGAAATGATTCCCTCTCACTGCTCTGACACTGATTTAGCTTCAAGTAGCTTTTTCCAGTCCACTTTATCTAAATCACCTTCCACCGGACCAGCTTCATTCCCGAAAACTAAGTGTAAAACTGACCCATCTCTTGTTGACCTTGCTTGATACTGGCCTAAAAAAATTTCCCCTGAATGTATATTTACAATTCTGTATCCTTGATACCTTTTACACTAGTCTCAGTTATCAATGCACTAGACCCTGTCTGTGTTTATATTACACATGGCCCTGTCTCTGCGATAAAAATGGTTTAAAAAGTGGAGAGAAAACCCTCCAATTTATACACAAGATCATAAGAAATAGGAACAGGAGTAGGCCATTCAGCCCATCAAGCCTGTTCTGCCATTCTATAAGATCATGACTGATCTGATAGTGACCTTAACTCCACGTTCCTGTCTGCCCCCCATAACCCGTGACTCCCTTGTTGATCATAAATCTGTCTAACTCAGCCTTGAATATATTCAATGACCCAACCTCCACTGCTCTCTGGGGAAGAGAATTCCAAAGTCTAGCCAACCACTGAGATAAAAAAGATTCCTCCTCACCTTTGTCATACATGGGAGACCCTTTATTTTTAAACTGTGCCCCCTCGTTCTAGACTCCCCCACAAGGGGAACATCCTCCCAGCATCCGCCCTGTAAAGTCCCCTCAGAATCTTGTATGTTTCAGTTCCATTCGACATGAATCCATGAGTCGTTCCAAGGCTGGCGAGTGGGTTTAGGGGAGACCAGAGAGAACCCCCGACCTGGTCAGCTCTTTTCAAACAGGAAACCATCAGTACATTGGCAGTGATATTACTAAATCCCTGAGGAAGACAGGAGGAGGCCATTTGGCCCCTCGAACCTGTCCAGCCCATTCACTCAGGTCATGGCTGATTTGCTCCTTCTCCACATCGAGCTGTCTCGGCTCCGTAAACATTAATACCCTTTCCTAACAAATCTCTACCGGCAATCAGGAATTAATGTCACTGCCTGTTAACACTGGGGAATTCCTTCCCTAAACCTCTCCGTCTCTCTATCTCTCATTCCTGCTTAAAGACGTTCCTTTAAACTAACCTCTTTGACCAAACATTTGGTCATCAGCCTTAATCTCTCCTCATGTGGGTTTGGTGTCAGATTTTGTTTTATAATGCACCCTGTGTAACACCTTTGGGACTTCTTATTCCTCACCTTCTCCTTCACTCCGTCTCTCTCCAGGTGTGGGCTCACCAAACCCTGTACCATTACAGCAAGACTTCCTCACTATTGTACTCTAACCCCCTGGCAATAAAGGCCAACACTCCATTTGCTGTACCTGCATGTTAACTTTCTGTGATTTATGTACAAGGACACCCAAATCCCTCTGAATACCAACATTTCATCGTTTCTCACCATTTGAAAAATGTTCTGTGTTTCTATTCTTCCTGCCAAAGTGAAGAACCTCACATCTCTCCACATGATATTCCAGCTGCCACTTCCTTGCCCGCTCACTTAACCTGTCAATCTCCCTTTGCAGTCTCTTTGTGCCCTCCTCACAGCTTACTGTCCCACCTAACATTATATCATCAGCCCATATAAACCTAACATAGGCCGTGTTTGAGAGAGGCACTTCTGTCCTGACAAGTATTAAGATACAACTGCTTGATATTTTGTGGAGGATATTTCTGTCTATTCATCGGAGTTGTTAAGATGAAAGATCTTTAATAAGAGATTAGAGAGTGTCCTTCTGTGTCCTCTCCCACCCTCACATCCAGCATTGGAAACACAAACACAGAGACACAAAGACACACACAGACACAAAGACAGTCACATAAACACAGGCAGACTAACATGTCTGGATAAACACACACACACACACACATAGAAATCCACAGTCAGACACATCCATTCCCACTGACCGAGAGAGAGAGAAAGCCACACAGAGACACATATATTCACATTGACCAACTTAGACAGATAAACACAAACACTTCCCTCTGTGTAAATCATGTTTTTACAAACATCAAAATCTCTCTGTTCTCCTTTTATATTTCACTCTCAGGGTTTAAATTTATTGTCAATCTGATTTCACAGGGACCAGGAGAATTTTTGCTTTCCTTTTCTTGTCTTTGGAGTCAGGGAGTCATGGGTCAATCCCAGTGTCTGTGACCCCTGACCCAGCACTGTGACCCCAAGGGGGAGCAGGGAGAGGGACAGTCCCAACCTCTTAAAGGGACCTCGCACCTTCAGAACTGCTCCTTCGGTTTCAACCTTCGAGTGAGTCAGTAGGAGTTTGAACAAGGATGGGAACAATGTGACATTGAATCTTCCAATATTTATTTATTCAGTTATGTTAATAAACAGCAAATTATCGAAATTCACACAAGTAATATTGTGAATTCAGATTAATAATTTTAAAGGAGAACCTGTTGCTAATTAATTCCATTTTATTTGCCAAAAATGATCATCACGACCTTGTTTATTTCAGGATGTAATATTAATAAATCCTTTCAGAAGACAGGAGGAGGCCGTTTAGTCCCTCTTGCCCATCCTACCCCTTTGAGACATTTTATTCCTCACTCTCTCCCTTACGGTGTCTCTCTCTCTCTCTCTCTCTCTCTGTCCCTCAGCCAGACTCTCTCTCTCCTCCTTACCCGTCACTCTCCCTTCCTCACCCTATCTTTATCTATCTCTCCCTCACCCCATCTCTCTCTCTCTCTCTCCCCCTCAGCCCCATCTGTCTCTCTCTCCCCCTCAGCCCCATTTGTCTCTCTATCTCCCCCTCAGCCCCATCTGTCTCTCTATCTCTCCCTCACCCCATCTGTCTCTCCCTCTCTCTTGTATCTTTGTCTCTCTCCTTCTCCCTCAGCCCATCCGTCTCTCTCTCTCTCCCTCACCCCATCTCTGTATCTTTCTCTCGCTCTCTCTCCCTCGGCCCATCTCTATCTCTCTCTCTCTCCCCCTCAGCCCACCTGTCTCTCTCTCTCTCTCACCCCATCTCTCTCTCTCTCTCCCCCTCAGCCCCATCTGTCTCTCTCTCTCCCTCACCCCATCTGTCTGTCTCTCTCTCTTGTATCTTTGTCTCTCTCTTTCTCCCTCAGCCCATCCGTCTCTCTCCGCCTCACCCCGTCTCTCTCTCTCTCCCTCACCACATCTCTCTATCTTTCTCTCTCTCTCTCCCCCTCAGCCCATCTGTCTCTCTCCGCCTCACCCCGTCTCTCTCTCTCTCTCTCTCCCTCACCCCATCTCTGTAGCTTTCTCTCTCTTTCTCCCTCAGCCCAGCTCTCTATCTTTCTCTCTCTCTCTCCCTCCGCCCATCTCTCTCTCTCTCTCTCTCTTGGATCTCTCTCTCTCTCTTTCTCCCTCAGCCCATCCGTCTCTCTCCGCCTCACCCCGTCTCTCTCTCTCTCCCTCACCCCATCTCTGTTTCTTTCTCTCTCTCTCTCTCTCTCTCTCTCTCCCCCATCCCTCTCTCTATCTCTCTCTCGCCCTCTCTTTCGTTAAGTCTCTCTCTCTCCCTCCCCCCTCTCTCTCTCTCTGTCCCTCTTTCTCTCCCTCTCTCTGTCTTTATTTCAGTTCCTTCAGATATCTGGCTAGATTGGCCACCGTGGGTTGTTCTCTATTGGTCCTTCCTATCCACTCTATCTGGACTCTTCATAACTTTATACACCTCGATTAAATCTCCCATCAGCCTCCTCCGTTCCAAAGAAAACAACTCCAGCCTGTCTCATCTTTCCTGGTAGCTAAAATTCTCCATTCCTGACAACATCCTCTGTAAATCTCCTCTGTACTCTCTCTCTCCTGTAATCACATCCTGCCTGTAATGTGCTGACCAGAACTCTATGCAGTACTCTAGCTGTGGTCTAACTCGTGTTTTCTCTGGTTCGAGCATAACCTCCCTGCTCGTATCTTCTATATATCGGCCAATAAAGGAAAGTACAATCGAAAATCCTGCAAGAAAATCAATCCCTATTGTTAAAAAAAAAACTGCCGACAATTGTCACAGTGCAACACAAGTGTGATTTATTAAACTTTAACACAACAGAGTTTGTTACTCAGTCGTGTGAAGTGCATTGCACTATTACTGACCTTTACTCCAGTCCCTCAATCCTACTTTATCTCTGGGAGATTGTTATAAGAGTCACCCCATCCGTCTCTCTCTCCCCCTCACCCCATCCGTCTCTCTCTCCCCCTCACCCCATCCGTCTCTCTCTCCCCCTCACCCCATCCGTCTCTCTCTCCCCCTCACCCCATCCGTCTCTCTCTCCCCCTCACCCCATCCGTCTCTCTCTCCCCCTCACCCCATCCGTCTCTCTCTCCCCCTCACCCCATCCGTCTCTCTCTCCCCCTCACCCCATCCGTCTCTCTCTCTCCCCCTCACCCCATCCGTCTCTCTCTCTCCCCCTCACCCCATCCGTCTCTCTCTCTCCCCCTCACCCCATCCGTCTCTCTTTCTCTATCTCTCCCTCAGCCCATCCGTGTATCTTTCTCTCTCTCTCGCTCTTTCTCCCTCAGCCCATCCGTCTCTCTCCCCCTCACCCCATCTCTCTCTCTCTCTATCTCTCTTTCTCTCTCTCTCCCTCAGCCCATCTCTCTCTCTCTCTCTCTCTCTCCCTCAGTCCATCTCTCTCTCTCCCTCAGCCCATCTCTGTATCTTTCTCTCGCTCTCTCTCCCTCACCCCATCTCTCTCTCTCCCTCTCGCTCCCTCACCCCATCCGTCTCTCTCTCCCTCAGCCTATCCGTCTCTCTCCCTCACCCCATCTCTCTCTCTATCACTCTCTCTCGCTCTCTCTCCCTCTCTCGCCCTCAGACCATCTCTCTCTCTCTCTCTCTCCCTCAGCCCATCTCCGTATCTTTCTCTCGCTCTCTCTCCCTCACCCCATCTCTCTCTCTGTCTCTCTATCTCTCTCTCTCCCTCTCTCTCCCTCACCCCATCCGTCTCTCTCTCCCTCAGCCCATCTCTCTCTCTCTCTCTCTCTCTCCCTCAGCCCATCTCTGTATCTTTCTCTCGCTCTCTCTCCCTCACCCCATCTCTCTCTCTATCACTCTCTCTCTCTCTCTCTCTCTCCCTCACTCTCCCTCAGCCCATCCGTCTCTCTCTCTCCCTCAGCCCATCTCTCTCTCTCCCTCAGCCCATCTCCGTATCTTTCTCTCTCTCTCTCTCCCCCTCACCCCATCCGTCTCTCTCTCCCCCTCACCCCATCCGTCTCTCTCCCCCTCACCCCATCCGTCTCTCTCTCCCCCTCACCCCATCCGTCTCTCTCTCTCCCTCACCCCATCCGTCTCTCTATCTCCCCCTCACCCCATCCGTCTCTCTATCTCCCCCTCACCCCATCCGTCTCTCTATCTCCCCCTCACCCCATCCGTCTCTCTATCTCTCCCTCAGCCCATCCGTCTCTCTATCTCTCCCTCAGCCCATCTCTCCGTCTCTCTATCTCTCCCTCAGCCCATCTCTCCGTCTCTCTATCTCTCCCTCAGCCCGTCTCTCCGTCTCTCTATCTCTCCCTCAGCCCGTCTCTCCGTCTCTCTATCTCTCCCTCAGCCCGTCTCTCCGTCTCTCTATCTCTCCCTCAGCCCGTCTCTCCGTCTCTCTATCTCTCCCTCAGCCCGTCTCTCCGTCTCTCTATCTCTCCCTCAGCCCGTCTCTCCGTCTCTCTATCTCTCCCTCAGCCCGTCTCTCCGTCTCTCTATCTCTCCCTCAGCCCGTCTCTCCGTCTCTCTATCTCTCCCTCAGCCCGTCTCTCCGTCTCTCTATCTCTCCCTCAGCCCGTCTCTCCGTCTCTCTATCTCTCCCTCAGCCCGTCTCTCCGTCTCTCTATCTCTCCCTCAGCCCGTCTCTCCGTCTCTCTATCTCTCCCTCAGCCCGTCTCTCCGTCTCTCTATCTCTCCCTCAGCCCGTCTCTCCGTCTCTCTATCTCTCCCTCAGCCCGTCTCTCCGTCTCTCTATCTCTCCCTCAGCCCGTCTCTCCGTCTCTCTATCTCTCCCTCAGCCCGTCTCTCCGTCTCTCTATCTCTCCCTCAGCCCGTCTCTCCGTCTCTCTATCTCTCCCTCAGCCCGTCTCTCCGTCTCTCTATCTCTCCCTCAGCCCGTCTCTCCGTCTCTCTATCTCTCCCTCAGCCCGTCTCTCCGTCTCTCTATCTCTCCCTCAGCCCGTCTCTCCGTCTCTCTATCTCTCCCTCAGCCCGTCTCTCTGTCTCTCCGTCTCTCTATCTCTCCCTCAGCCCGTCTCTCTGTCTCTCCGTCTCTCTATCTCTCCCTCAGCCCGTCTCTCTGTCTCTCCGTCTCTCTATCTCTCCCTCAGCCCGTCTCTCTGTCTCTCCGTCTCTCTATCTCTCCCTCAGCCCGTCTCTCTGTCTCTCCGTCTCTCTATCTCTCCCTCAGCCCGTCTCTCTGTCTCTCCGTCTCTCTATCTCTCCCTCAGCCCATCTTTCTCTCTCTCTCACTCATTCTCCCTCAGTCCATCTTTCTCTCTCTCTCGCTCATTCTCCCTCAGTCCATCTTTCTCTCTCTCCGTGTCTCTATCTCTCCCTCAGCCCGTCTCTCTGTCTCTCCGTCTCTCGATCTCTCCCTCAGCCCGTCTCTCTGTCTCTCTATCTCTCCCTCAGCCCGTCTTTCTCTCTCGCTCATTCTCCCTCAGTCCATCTTTCTCTCTCTCTGTCTCTCTATCTCTCCCTCAGCCCATCTTTCTCTCTCTCTCGCTCATTCTCCCTCAATCCATCCGTCTCTCTCCCCCTCACCCCTTCTCTCTCTCTCTGTCTCTCTTTCTCCCTCTCTCTCCCTCAGCCCATCTCTCTCTCTCTCCATCTCTCCCTCAGCCCATCTCTGTATGTTTCTCTCTCTCTCCCTCAGCCCATCCGTCTCTCTCCCCCTCACCACATCTCTCTATCTCTCTTTCTCTCTCTCTCCCTCAGCCCATCTCTCTCTCTCTCTCCCTCCCTCAGCCCATCCGTCTCTCTCCCCCTCACCCCATCTCTCTCTCTCTCCCTATCTCTCTTTCTCTCTCTCTCCCTCAGCCCATCTCTCTCTCTCTCTCTCTCTCTCCCTCAGCCCATCTCTGTATCTTTCTCTCGCTCTCTCTCCCTCACCCCATCTCTCTCTCTATCACTCTCTCTCTCTCTCTCTCCCTCAGCCCGTCTCTCTCTCTCCCTCAGCCCATCTCTCTCTCTCCCTCAGCCCATCTCCGTATCTTTCTCTCTCTCTCTCTCCCTCATCCCATCCGTCTCTCTCTCCCTCAGCCCATCTCTCTCTCTCTCTCTCTATCTCTCCCTCAGCCCATCTCTGTATCTTTCCCTCTCTCTCTCTCTCTCTCTCCCTCAGCCCATCCGTCTCTCTCCCCCTCACCCCATCTGTCTCTCTCTCTGTCTCTCCCTCAGCCCATCTCTGTATCTTTCCCTCTCTCTCTCTCTCTCTCTCCCTCAGTCCATCCGTCTCTCTCCCCCTCACCCCTTCTCTCTCTCTCTGTCTCTCTTTCTCTCTCTCTCCCTCTCTCTCCCTCAGCCCATCTCTCTCTCTCTCCATCTCTCCCTCAGCCCATCTCTGTATCTTTCTCTCTCTCTCGCTCTCTCTCCCTCAGCCCATCCGTCTCTCTCCCCCTCACCACATCTCTCTCTCTATCTCTCTTTCTCTTTCTCTCCCTCAGCCCATCTCTCTCTCTCTCTCCCTCCCTCAGCCCATCCGTCTCTCTCCCCCTCAGCCCATCTCTCTCTCTCTATCTCTCTTTCTCTCTCTCTCCCTCAGCCCATCTCTCTCTCTTTCTATCTCTCCCTCAGCCCATCTCTGTCTCTTTCTCTCTCGCTCTTTCTCCCTCAGCCCATCCGTCTCTCTCTCTATCTCTCTTTCTCTCTCTCTCCCTCAGCCCATCTCTCTCTCTCTATCTCTCCCTCAGCCCATCTTTGTTTCTTTCTCTCTCTCTCGCTCTCTCTCCCTCAGCCCATCCGTCTCCCTCCCCCTCAGCCCATCTCTCTCTCTCTATCTCTCTTTCTCTCTCTCTCCCTCAGCCCATCTCTCTCTCTCTCTATCTCTCCCTCAGCCCATCTGTGTGTCTTTCTCTCTCTTTCTCCCTCAGCCCATCCGTCTCTCTCCCCCTCACCCCATCTCTCTCTCTCTCTATCTCTCTTTCCCTCTCTCTCCCTCAGCCCATCTCTCTCTCTCTCTATCTCTCCCTCAGCCCATCTCTGTATCTTTCTCTCTCTCTCTCTCTCCCTCCCTCAGCCCATCTCTCTCTCTCTCTCCCTCAGCCCATCCGTCTCTCTCTCTCCCTCAGTCCATCTCTCTCTCTCTCTCTCCCTCAGCCCATCTCTGTATCTTTCTCTCTCTCTCGCTCTCTCTCCCTCAGCCCATCCGTCTCTCTCCCCCTCTCCCCATCTCTCTATCTCTCTTTCTCTCTCTCTCCCTCAGCCCATCTCTCTCTCTCTCTCTCTCTCTCTCTTTCTCTCTCTCTCCCTCAGCCCATCCGTCTCTCTCCCCCTCACCCCATCTCTCTCTCTCTCTCTCTCTCTATCTCTCTTTCTCTCTCTCTCCCTCAGCCCATCTCTCTCTCTCTCTCTCTCTTTCTCTCTCTCTCCCTCAGCCCATCCGTCTCTCTCCCCCTCACCCCATCTCTCTCTCTCTATCTCTCTTTCTCTCTCTCTCCCTCAGCCCATCTCTCTCTCCCTCAGCCCATCTCTGTATCTTTCTCTCTCTCTCGCTCTTTCTCCCTCAGCCCATCCGTCTCTCTCCCCCTCAGCCCATCTCTATCTCTCTCTAACTCTCTCGTTCTCTCTCTCTCCCTCAGCCCATCTCTCTCTCTCTCTATCTCTCCCTCAGCACATCTTTGCATCTTTCTCTCTCTCTCGCTCTCTCTCCCTCAGCCCATCCGTCTCCCTCCCCCTCAGCCCATCTCTCTCTCTCTATCTATCTCTCTTTCTCTCCCTCAGCCCACCTCTCTCTCTCTCTATCTCTCCCTCAGCCCATCTGTGTATCTTTCTCTCTCTCTCGCTCTTTCTCCCTCAGCCCATCCGTCTCTCTCCCCCTCACCCCATCTCTCTCTCTCTCTATCTCTCTTTCTCTCTCCCTCAGCCCATCTCTCTCTCTCTCCATCTCTGTATCTTTCTCTCTCTCTCTCTCTCCCTCAGCCCATCTCTCTCTCTCTCTCTCCCTCAGTCCATCTCTCTCTCTCCCTCAGCCCATCTCTGTATCTTTCTCTCGCTCTCTCTCCCTCACCCCATCTCTCTCTCTTTCACTCTCTTTCACTATCTCTCGCTCTCTCTCCCTCACCCCATCTCTCTCTCTATCACT